>NC_056726.1:1684244472-1684276972 GCF_019279795.1 Protopterus annectens
TCGACAGAGGCACTGGGAACTAAGGTTGGGTGGCACGATGCCAGGGTAATCCTATTGACTAGGCTTGTAAAGGCTCCAGGGCCATTAGCCTAGTACATACCTATGAACCTATGCAACCCTGATTTTGTGAGTCACCTCTGCCGGAAGGATGGTGTCTTCCATTAAAGCTCCCCCTGCTGGTCCTGGGGGAGCCACTGCCACGTGTTTCATGGAAAGGCCCTTAGGACTTTTTGAACCACATTTTTCCACTCCTCTGGTTCCTCGAAAAGGACCGTTGAGGAGTAGAAAAACATACGCCCCCTGTAGAAAGGGTCTTTTCATCCTTCTAACACCTGGACAACGTTTCTCGAATATTAGGGCCAAAAAGGGAAGATCTGATGAATGAAGACTTGAATGGCTCCGCAAGTTCACACAAGCACATCCAGGTGTGTCTCTTTATGGCTACACCTGATCCCGCTGCTCTAGTTGTCCCTTTGGCTGCATGTGCTATGAGCCTCATGGATGAATTTTGGGTCTACTTTAATTAAACGAAAGCGGAATCTGTCAAATATGAATTCGTCGACAGATAAACAGCAAAACGCGATAATGTTGAACACGCAAAACTGTGAAATTTAAACATTGAAACCGCAATAGTCGGCCAACCCCGCCGCCCGTAACATACTACCTACACAAACACAACAAAAAACACATACATACACTAACCAAAACCATACTACTAACCCTTAATTAAAGCACAAAAATCCTACTTGTAACTCTACACTAAACCCCACATATACAACTATCTATGCACTACCCTTAACCCCCTCCCTAACCCTAAGGTCCGTAACTACCGCACACTTACCCTGCAGAACTATACCCACACAAAGTAAATATTCCACACACATACACTTAACAAAACCCTACACTAAACCTTACATCCATTATCTATCTATGCACTTACCTTAACCTGCACCCTAACCCTAAGGTCCGTAATTATAGCACACTTATCTTACGGAGCTATACTGCAGACAGGCCAACTATGACAATTTGACATTTCCGATTTCACTATTTAGGGCGTTTGTTTCCACGTTTCGTTGTTTATGTGTCGATGGATTCATATTCAACGGATTCCGCTTTAGTTTAATTAAAGTAGACCAATGAATTCAAAATGGACTCTAGGGTGACCAACTGAGAAGCAACCTTATCTTGGACTTCATCAGATATGGCTCCTGCCAGGGTATCTAATAATTCCTTAATCAGATCCCTTTGTAGTCTGGTGAAGTGTGCCATGAAGTCCAAAGACCATAATGCAAAGGTCGGTGAAGCATAAACCTACTTTCCAAACCTATCCATTGTCTGCCACTTTCTATTGGAAGGATGGATAGTGAAACTTTCCTTTGCCAGTTCCTTTTTTGTGGCCACCGCAACCACCATGGCATCTACCAGCAATCCTTTTGCCCAAAACTGATGATACTCGGGTGCAGTAAGAATTTTCTAGGGATGGGCTCTATGGCAACAGAAGCCCTCCATGATCATTGCGCGATCAACTTAATGAGCTCGTCAGTGGGTGGAGTAACCCAAGAGGCAAATGGTTGAGTGATGATGTCATGCAGGTACACTGATTCATCTGAAGAGGGCTTTTGGGACGTCCTGTTAAGGATCTCAAGGATGTCTCCAAAGGAGACATCTTCCAGGGGTGACCAAGGGGAACCCTCCCCTTCATTGTAATCAGTGTTCTCTATGATGGATTCCTCTGGGGAATCTAAGTGTTTCCTCTTACACTTCCTGTTCTGAGGAACCTCCTCAGTGGGACAATCTGAGGAGGTGTCAGAAGATGACAAAACCTGTACTGGTGACTCCTGCAATTTCAGCGCTCGCTGTCCAGTTGTCAGAATTGGTTGAGACTCTGGATGAGAGGAAGGGGTGGGAAGCTGCTCCAACTGGGGTGGCGCTGGCTGAATGCCCACAGTGGCGGGAACCCTCTCCATGCCCCACTGTAAACTTGATCTGGGACACTTCCCCAGTCCCATCTCTTTACCACATTCTACCTAATAAACTCTTTCTGCACTTGCTTTTAGTCCTTTTTAATTTAATTGCATTTTTTAAACTGTGTTTTATCTAGTATTGCCACATACTCAAGTGTGCTAACTTGCACTGCATGTGAATTGTTTTTACTACTGTTTTTGCTACTTTTCTGTAAAAAAAACTGTAAGTCTGTTTCCTACCTTTCCTGTAACTAGTGTTCCAGATACAGATTTGCTGTATCCAGGACTGTAGGTAAGCTTCTGAGCCCTCCAAGCCTTTCTGTGTTGGAGGGAAGCCTTCTAGCTTATCAGTGGGAGTGGTAAACACTAGGTAACCTGTCTACCACATAAGGGGTGGTTCTGGCCCAGAAATTGTAGTTATTGGCTGTTTGGGCAATCTCTTCCATCTCTCTCAACTTTCTGATTTGAAAGCCTGCATTTGCACTTGTTTCTGTCCTGTAACTCGTCTAGTGCAGATACAGATTCTTAGTTTTAGCACTTAAATTTGCTTATTCATGCTCAGCACTTGTTCAGAACTTGTAAGCACTAAATAAGCTACTAATTACTGTAGCACTCAATTTTCCTCATTACCTAGAGGAAAACAGTTTTTGTACTTACTTTTCTCACTTGCTTAGAGAAAAACAGCTCTTGTACTCACTTTCCTCACTTATCGAGAGGAAAATAGTTTTTTTATTCAGGCATGTCCAAGGGTCAGCTCCCAGTGTTCTCTCCTGTCTATCTGATGAATCTGGGCATCTTGAGGCAATGTAGAAATTGCCTCATGTACACAGACAACCCTCTTCTCCTACCACCCAACATTACAACCTATGAGAGATGCACTTATCTAGCCAAACTGGAGGTAAAGCTCTCTCCAACCAAGACTGAACTTGACAGTCATGAGGAGAAGGTAAACATTTGCACCACACCACACTCATCACACAGTCTCACTAAATCTACACCACCAAAATTCACACATAGTAACACAAAAACATTCGCGGAGGCTCTCAATAATAATCTTTCTAAGCAACAGAGACCTCCAAAGCAGAAACGCAAGCAACCTCCATCCCCCAACACAACCCAAATGGCACATAGCCCACAGACTCAGTGTGCCACTCAACCACAGGCAATAAGGCAAAACAATGTACCCAACACACTAGTCATAGGTGACTCTATAGTCAGGCACACTGATGTCCCACTCACCAGACTAAACAAGGAGAAGGTTACTGTCAGCTGCCTGTCAGGTGCCAGGATCTGCCACATAACCCACGCACTCAGGTCACACTACAACAAGTACAAATATGACTCTGTCATTATCCATGTTGGTGTGAATGACCTGAGATGTACCTCCCTGGACTACATGAAAAGAGACATGGAAGAAATCTCCAATCTTGTAGCCCAGGCAGGTATAACCCTAGCCCTGAGTAGCATTCTGCCATCGCACCAAATGATACTGCAGTACAAGGACAAAATGATTGACTTCAACAACTGGCTAAGCTTCTGGTGTCATTCTAAGGGAATCCAGTATCAGTCTGCTTGGGATGACATGGTCGACAGACCGCGATGCCTTGCCACAGATGGCCTGCACCTGTCGCCCCTGGGATTCCAGATACTGGCTAAGGCTCTTGTTGCTCCTATAGTGCTT
This sequence comes from Protopterus annectens, assembly GCF_019279795.1. Taxonomy (NCBI): domain Eukaryota; kingdom Metazoa; phylum Chordata; order Ceratodontiformes; family Protopteridae; genus Protopterus; species Protopterus annectens. The sequence goes on from NC_056726.1 coordinate 1,684,248,118, forward strand.
TTTTTAGGCAAGGTTCAAATAACAAATTCACCACCGTAAAAGGAACAGGCAAGCAAAAACTGAGGGTAATGCTACTCAATGCTAGAAGTTTAAATCTCAAAATGCACTCACTTGAGGCACTCCTTAAAATGGAGAACATTGATATCTGTGCAGTGACTGAGACCTGGTTTAAGGCTCCAGAAAGCACCCTTGCACTACCAGGCTATAACTCATACCACAGTTTTCGGCCATGTAACCTGGACCGAAACACCAAAGGTGGAGGTGTGTCCATATTCATCAAGGATATCCACACCTCCAGGCTAGTTGCTCAGCATAATGCATCCAAGGTTATCTAAGTGCAATTAACTCTGGGCAAAACTGCAATCCAAATTGTAGCTTGCTACAGATCCCCCACCATGCCCCAGGATTCCCACTCCTCTTTTCTTGATGTACAGGAAAATATTAGGGTTCAACCAAACACCCTAATAATGGGCGATCTCAGCTACCCCCACCATTAACTGGGAAAACTACTCGTGTACCAACTCCTTAGCTCAACGCTTTCTGGAATTCATAAACTCCAGTGCCCTGGATCAACTTATCCACACCCCCACCGGTGTTCCCACACCTGAAGTCAACTCCTCGTTGGTCCGATCCGACCATAAGCTAATCACCCTTGATATCCACATCCCACTCCCACCCCCCATTAAGGAAACCACGGTAAAAAATTTCTCCAAAACCAATTTCATGCTTCTTAAGACAGAAGTGGTGAACTTCATGACACCCATGCAGATGGACAATACAGTTACAACTGCTGAATCCTACACAAATGCACTCTATAAGCACTTACACAAGTGCATGGATCGTGCTATCCCAAACAGAACCAAGACACTATCCTCCAAAAAAAGGAAGCCAATCTGGTGGTCCCCTGCCATAAACAAATTGTACAACAGAAGGAAGAAACTGTTGCAAAAGAGAGTAAAATCCCATGAGTGGAGGAGCTCCCTGGTCAGCCTCAGTAAGAAGCTGAGATCCCTTATACGATCCTCCAAAGCTAGCTACAAAAATAAAATCGCCACTAATTCTAAGGACAACCATAAAGCATTCTATAGCTATGTCAAGAATCTCGATGGCAACACCCAGATCTGCTCTGAGTTACAGCACAAAGGCACGAAAATTACAGAACCAACTGATATTGCCAACATCCTGGCAGATAGGTTCAGTGCTAACTTTATCCCCCCCCCCCAAAAGGCCCATATCTATACAGGAAGAATGCAGAGTCCCTGTAATCACAACTATGCAGGTAAAAGCTGCACTCTCTAAAGCCAAAAACACAGCATCCATGGGACTGGACAACATCCCAGGCTGCGTTTTACATGAACTTCAGAACGAACTGGCTCCCCACTTAAGCACCATGTTCAGTAATAGCCTCACATCAGGCTTTGTGCCTACTTAATGGCACACAGCAACAGTTATCCCACTCAACAAAGGGAGAGCCACCACTGATCCCAGGAACTATCGACCTATTAGCCTGACGAGCCTGGTCTGCAAGGCCATGGAACGTATCATCATGGAACTCATAAACAAAGACATTGGTAACCTCCAAACTCTGGATCCCACCCAGTTCAGGTTTGTGAAAGGCAGATCCTGCCTCCTGAACCTGATCGACTTCTTTGAGGCAGTCACCAAAGCCGTGGATGAGGGTAAGGTGGTTCACTCAGCCTATCTTGACCTCGCCAAGGCTTTCGACCCCATCCCCTATTCTGGAATTATAGCTAAACTCACTAAACTAGGTATAAATCCCTATGTCATAAGATGGGTTGCCAACTGGCTCACTGACAGAACCCACACTGTAAAAGTTGCAGACTCCAAATCTGACCTCAAAGCAGTGACAAGTGAAGTACCGCAGGGTTCCATCCTGGGACACCTCCTGTTTGGTATCTACTTCTCTGAAGTACAGGTTAACAAAGTTCGCAGATGACTGCAAACTAGGAGACGTAGTCAAGTCCCGAAATGATGTGGACATCCTACAGAAGGGCTTCGCTGAGACAGATACCTGGTGTCAGAGTCATGACCTTAAGCTCAATGCCAAAAGTGCAGTGTCATCCCCTTTTGTAAAAACTCTGTACCCATGAACTACCACATAGGCAGCAATCTACTTAACACCGAATGTGTGATAAGAGATCTTGGGATCCAGGTGGACAGTAGTCTCTCCTTTGATAGTCACATTACCACAGTAGTCAGGAAGTCCTTCTACGTGGCAAACCTCATCATAAAAGGGTTCTCATCCAGGAAAAAATAGGTCATTGTTCCCCTCTACTCGACATTCATTAGACCCATTATAGAGTACAATTCCCCTTTTGGAGCACCTCACAAGACATCTACAGCAGCTGTAAAAGCCACAGAAGTACCTCACAAAGAGGATTACTGGCCTCAAACAAATGCCCTACAATGACTGCCTCAAAAAACTCTAGCTTTACTCCATAGCATATCACCTAATCCGAGGTGATCTCTGCCTAACATATAAAGCTATGTCAAACCCAGAGCTGTTGGACATGCTACACCTAAAGAAATCCCAATCCCTCCGAGCTACACGCTCTAGGGACCTAAACCTTGTCACCACAATGAACAGGACATGCTGGAGGGATAGATTCCTGTCCTAGAGACTTCCTATACTCTAGAACAGGCTACCCATCTATGTCAAGCAAAGTTCTTTATTAGCACTCTTCAAGAAAAATCTTGATGAGTGGATGGGAAATTGGAAATACACCCCGGGGATAACTTCTGTGTCTCTGCTCGACAGTGGCACAGGAAAATAACTTTCTTGGGTGGCGTAAGCCAGAGAACCTTGTTGGCTAGGCTTACGTAGGCCCTTGGGTCGATAGCCTAGTACCTACCTATGAACCTATGAAAGCGGGTTCCCACAAAAAAAGACTGCCTCGGACCCGTGGACCTCCCATGCTGAAGAAACTGCTCCCAAGGGTGAACCTGGGGTCGAGCTAATGGGTGCTGAATTCCTGAGGTGCAGGGAGTCCAGTCCTGTCCCTCGGACCCGACATAGCATAGCCATGACCCCGAGAGATCTCAGGCTCCGAAACGGTCAAAGAGCTCAGGGTAGGGATTGGTACCAGAGATAAAGACCTAGCCAGAACTGAAACAGCACCAGGAAAGATGGAGCTGGAATCTCAAAGTCCTCAACAGAGGTTGGAGGAGGAAGACTACTTGGAGTCAAAGAAGGAAAGGTTCTGGCACCGGGAGGAGCTGGAACCGAGGACATAGTTGAAAATCCCTTCACCACAAAGAGCTGATCTATAAGTCGCAATACATCCGATTCAGTCAAGCTCTTGGTGGAATGAACAGACTTGGTAGAAGGGGGTCTTGGTCATTCTAAAAAGGGATTAGGTAACTGACCTGCAAAGGGTTCAATGGATGGGGAGTATCTGGCCCTAGGCCAATCTAAGAATGAAAGTTCCACACTTTTGGCTGGCACCAAAGACATCAGCACTAGAGAAACAGACAGCACTGAGACTATCAGTTCCATGGTCTGGCCTTGGGTCTGTGCCAATAATTTTGGCACCGGTGAGGAAGAAGCTGTGGGCTCTGAGGAGGTTGGTACCAAAGAATCTTGTAAAGTCTGTATGGGTTCTGCAGAAGCAGTGGGAACCAATGGTTTAAATCTCTTTAGTAGCCGGGGCCAAAGGAGAAGCTAGCACAGATTAGGTTCATAGGTTCATAGGTTCATAGGTTCATACTAGGCTATCTGCCCGAGGGCATTTACAAGCCTAGCCCATAGTTTTGTGGCTTACGCCACCCCTTTAGTATGGGGAACTATACCCATTATTTTGCTGTGTCTCTGTCGAGCAGTGACACTGAGGTAATCCCTGGTTTATATCTGCGATCTCCCATCCATTGGTCAAGATTTCTCTTGAACAAGGCCAGCGAGGTGCTCTGCCTCACATATACCGGGATTTTATTCCACAGCATAGGGAGTCTTTGGGTGATGAATCTATCCCTCCAGCACGTCCTATTAATAGCCGTGTCGAGGTTTAAGTCTCCCGCCCTTGTGGCTCTGACAGATCTAGATTTTTTGAGGTGAAGCATATTCATCAAATCTGGGTTTGACATGGCCTTGTATGTTAGGCAAAGGTCACCTCTGAGCAAGCGGTGGCGACTGAATAGAGCTGGAGTTCTTTCAGTCGGGCAGCATAGGACAGATGTTTGAGACCCTTTATCCTTTTGGTGAGGAACTTTGTGGTCTCTCCAGCTGCTGCAAGTGTCGGGTCAGATACATTCGAATGGGGCATTGTACTCAATCATTGGTCTGATGAGTGATGAGTATAGGGAGACTATGACCTCCCTTGATCTAGATGAGAATCCCTTCATGATAAGGTGGGCAATGTAGAAGGTCTTCCTAACTACTTTAGCTACATGGGTGTCAAATGACAGACTACTATCAACCTGGGTCCCCAGGTCCCTGATAACTACTTCTGTGCTCAGTGGATTGCCACCTATTTGGTAGCTAGGGGTAACCTTGTTTTCCCGAAGGGTATGACTATGCATTTTTTGGCATTTAACTTTAGGCCATGGCTCTGGCACCAGTTATCCGTTTCTGTGAGACCCTTCTGAAGGATATCTGTGTCAGATGTGTTTTCTACTATGGTGCCCAGTTTGCAGTCATCTGCAAACTTTGTCAGCCATAACCCTCCTGTGTTTGCTTGTACTTGGAAAAGTAGATGCCAAACAAGAGTGGGCCCAGGACTGAGCCCTGTGGTACACCACTTGTGACAGGCTTTGAGTCTGACATGGCGCCAGCAACTCTGACCCTGTGGGTTCTGTCAGTCAGCCAGTTTGCAACCCATCTTGTGATGTATGGGTTAACATTTAAGCTGATGAGTTTTTCAATGATACCCGAGTGGGGTATTGTATCGAAGGCCTTCGCCAGATCGAGGTAGGCTGTATGGACTGCCTTTCCCTCATCAATGGCTTTGGTGACTGTTTGAAAAAGTCAACCAAGTTTAGAAGGCATGTTCTGCCTTTGACAAAGCCAAACTGGGATGGATCCAAAGTCTGCAAATTCCTATGTCTTTATTTATGAGGTCCATTATGATCCTCTCCATGGCTTTGCAGATAAGGCTTGTCAAGCTAATGGGCGGTAATTTCCAGGGTCGGTGGAGGCACCGCCTTTGTGAAGTGGGACCACAGTTGCAGTGTGCCACTCCTGGAGTGTATCCAGAGGTAAGACTATGATTAAACAGCTGTCCTAGCTGTGGGTTTAATTCCTCGTTGAGTTCGTGGAGCACACAGCCGGGGACACCATCAGGTCCCATGGATGCTGTGTTTTTGCTTTGGAGAGAGCAGTTCTCACTTGGGCGTTGGAGATGTTTTGGGGGCTGCAATCGCTTGGTATAGATATCTCTCCTTTTGGGGGGAGGGGGGGAGAAGTTTGCACTGAACCTGTCAGCCAGTATGTTGGCAATGTCTGTAGGATCAGTAATCTTCACATCATTTTGAACTAGTTCTGAGCATATATGGGAGTTTCCTCCCAGGTTTCTAACATAGCTAAAGAAGGCCTTATGATTGTCTTTTGAGTCTTTAGCTATTTTTCTCTCAAAATTTGCTTTGGATGATTTTATGAGAGCTCTTAGTTTTTTACTTATAGTGATCAAGGGTGTCTTACCTTTTAAGGATTTTGCTCCATCTTGTAGTAGCTTCCTCCTTTTGTTGTAGAGTTTGTTTATGGCTGGGGTCCACCAGACTGGACGCTTGCCTTTGGTACAAAGAGTCTTTGTTTTGCTTGGGATTGCCTTATCCATGCAGTCCTGCAGGTGCTGGTAGAAGGCATTTGTAAGTGATTCAGCGGCTTGAGTACTGTTTTCCGCCAGCTTGGGGGCCTTAAAGGAGACCACACTAGTCTTTAGAAGTGTGAAGTCGGCTTTCGAGAAGTTCTTTACTGTGGTCTTTTTTATTTCAGGTGGGGGTGGGATGAGGACCTCCAGCGAGATTAGTTTGTGATCTGATCTCACCAGTGAGGGGTATACTTCCGGTGTTGAGCATTGTGCTCCCATGTTCGTGATGATGAGATCAAGTATGTTTTCTCCTCTTGTGGGGATGGTGACTAGTTGTTCCATGGCATTTGAGTTTATGAATTCCAGGAACTTTTGGGCTAGGGTGTTTGGGCTTGAGTAGTGTTCCCAGTCTATATTAGGGTAATTGAAGTCACCTAGTATGATGGTGTTTGGTGATACATTTATCCCTCTAGTGTTTTCAGGAAGGCCATGTGAGGTTCCTGAGTTTGTGAGGGTGGCCTGTAACATGCTACAATTTGCAGAGCAGTCTTGCCTATGGTTAATTGCACCTGGATGGTCTCCGATGCATCGTGCGCTGCCACCAGTCTTGAGGTGTGGGTGTCCTTGATGAATATGGATACCCCTCCTTTCTTGGTATTGTCCAGATTTTGGGGCCGGAACGCATGATAAGAGGTAAAACCTGATAGTGCTGGGGTGCTCTCAGGAGCCTTGAACCAGGTTTCTGTCACTGCACAGACATCGATGTTCTCCATACTGAGAAGGGCCTCGAGTCGTGCATTTTGAGATTTAGACGTCTGGCATTGAGCAGCATTACCCTTAGTTTTTTCCTTTTTTGTGTTCTAGGGTGGTAGGTTTAGAATTTGAGCCTTGCCTAAAAAGGCACTATGGGGGTGGCAAGAGCCTTTGCCAGTATCCTGAATCCCAGGGTGACAGGTGCAAGCCGTCCCTTGAAGCAGCGTGGCTTGTCCAGCATGTCATCCCAGGCAGACAGACATTGGATCCCCTTTGAATGACACCAGAGTTTAAGCCAATTGTTAAAGCTGATCATCTTATCTCTGTATTGTGGCATCATTCTTGGTGAAGGTAGGATACTGCTCAAGGTCAGGGTCATACCTGCCTGGGCTACATAATCAGAGAGCTCCTCAATGTCTCTTTTCATGTAGTCCAAGGAGGTGTGTCTCAGGTCGTTTACACCAGCGTGGACAATGACTGAGTCGTATTTGTACCTGCTGTTGAGAGACCTGAGTGCTTGCGTTATGTGGCGGATTCTAGCGCCCGACAGGCAGCTTACTGTGACCTTCTCCTTACTCAGTCTGGTGAGCGGGACGTCAGTGTGTCTGACTATGGAGTCACCAATGACTAGTGTGTCTGGCATTGTGTTTGGCCTTAAGGGCTGTGACTGTTTGACACTCTGACTGTGAGGTATATGTGTTGCAGGTGTTGTGTTCTGAGGTGGTGGTTGTTTGGGTGTCTGCTTTGGTGGCCTCTGCTGTTTTGGTAGATTTTTGATCAGAGCCGAGTATGTCTTTGTGTGTTTATGTGTATGATTTGAGGTTGTGATGGTACTATGTGAGACTGGGTCTATAGTGTGTGTGGTAACCTTCTCCTCCTGACTGGTCTTGCCAGTCCTATGTTGAGAGAGCTCAGCCTCCAGTTTGGCCATATAGTTGCATCTCTCGCATGTATTTGTGTTTTGTGGGAGGAGGAGAGGGTTGTCTGTGTACATGAGGCAATTGTAACATTGCCTCAATATTCCCAGGTTCACCAGCTGAGCAGGAGAGGACACTAGCAACTGATCCCTCGACATGCTAGAAGGACTAGACAAAAAAACTTTAAAAGAGATTCGGGGACGTGGGTGACCGAGAAATGGGGTTTGCCTTTTGGGGTGCTATCTATAAGAGTGCCGTATCAAGGTAATAAGTACTGTAGGAGCAAGTGCTAGGTTTAACAGATAGGGAAAAGTCTACTTGGAGTCAAGTAGAGATGATCTTTTTAGGTATTAGAGAAAGTGATAGTAACAGGGATGCTTAAAGGTAAGATTGAAAAGAATGCACTCTGCAGTGTGCACTAGAGAAGTTAGATATGAAAGTAGGTAACTTGAGTTTTACCTGTTTAAAAGTTAAGGTTTAGTGGAGAGTTACTATTTTTAAAACAGCAAGATGGACTGAAAGGGGTGGTTACTTTTGTATTTTGGTACTATGAAATACTGTAGGATGGCCAATAAATTTAAATAATTGAAGGGTGGGATTTCAAAAGTGATGGTTTTGTGATTACTCACATAAGCCAGTGAAAGTAGAGAGAAATGAGATATATGGTCAGATTAACATAAGAGGCGGGCAACTAGAAAGACAGTGGTATTTAACAAGACAACTTAAATGGGTGGGAGGGAGGGAAAAAATTCTGCCTGACTCAGAACAGAGAGAGCTGTGGTCTCTTTTGAAGTTTTAATATGCTGTTAAAACAGAATGCAAGCAAACACAAGGTAAAGAAAACAAACTACAGTATTCAAAATATAGAAAGGCAATACAGAAATACAAAAAATAACAGCAAACTAACCTTTCCTTCACAGCAAAGTGTAGCAGAGTCTGGATGAGCCTTTCTGGTAAAGCTCTGATTGACTCCTTTTCTTGGACTTGTCAACCTTCGAAAAAGAAGAAGATGAGGAATGGAATGAAAAAAGAAGTTATGTACTCACCATAACGTTAGATTTGAGTTGTTCTTCATTTGTCTTTAACTGTGGGTTCCCAGATCTGGCATAGATCCGACTCAGCTGCATATCCAGCATCTGATCCAAGCACAAAGCTCCTCCCCCACCCATAATGCCCCTGTGTCCTTCCTCCCTTCAGATCGAGTTTACTGCCCAACTAGTGTCCACACCTGACCCAAAACCTTGTCCCATACTAGACATCTGCATAAGCAAAAAGGAGGAAGAGTAAGAGGCATGCAGGAGGTGAACATATCCTCTACTCGTCAGATCACCACGCAGCCTGTGCAAGGCAGGGGGAAGGAGGGAGGGATGGTTGAAGACAAATGAAGAACAACAACTCAGATAGAATGTTATGGTGAGTACATAACTTCTTTATCTGAAGTTGTTGTCTTCATTTGATCTTCAACCTGTGGAACAGAGTCCCCAGCTACTAAACACCTGAGAGGCCCTCATGGAAGGATATTGCAAAGCATAGCAGAGCCAAAAGATGCCCTATTCCTGGATATAATGTCCAACTTATAATAATGCAAAATGAAGGTATGAGATGAAGCCCAAGTGGCTGCAGAGCAGATATCATCTAACGAAACTCTGGACCAAAAGGCCGCTGAAGTAGCCATAGATCTGGTGGAATGTGTCTTCACACGACCTGGCGGGGATAAATCCCCTAATGGAATACACCACAATAATACACTGGGAAATCCAACAGGCAATGGTGACCTTAGATATTGGTTCCTCAAAAAGGGTTTAGAGTAGAAAATGAAGAGCTGATCAGACGTGCAAAAGGATTTAGTCCTGTGCAGGTAAAAATGTAACTGTCTGTGCACATCCAACAAGTACAATTTATATTCTCCCTTGTTTTGAAAATTTGGGAAAAAGATCGGGAGAATAATCAGCTGATTACTACTGGACTCTGAAGCTACCTTAGGGAGGAAAGATGGGTTAATGTGCAAGGATACCCTGTCCTTATGATAAATCATACAAGAGGGCTTGACCGATAATGCTTTAAGCTCCGAAACCCTCCTGGCAAAAGTAATAGCAACCAAGAACAGCGTCTTCCAGGGCAGAAATTGCAGATCCACAGAGACTGTAGGCTCAAAAGGGGATAAAACTAGAGCTTTCAGGATTATCGTAAGATCCCACAGAGGCGTTGGGTCCTACATCAGGGTCCAAAGAAGAAAGGTGCCTTTTAGGAAGGCTTTGCAAAGCTTAGAGGATGCTAAGGAAGCCATATTATCACCTACATGAAAATTAGAAATTGCTGCAAGTTGGACCTTGACCATAGAAGAACAGGCACTTTGCTGAAAGAGCCCCACCAAAAATTCCCAAACTACTGAAAGTGGGGCAGTGAAGGGATCTAGAGTATGCTGCGAGGCCCAGGTTGAAAAATGTTTCCATTTGCTGCAGTACCCCTTTCTGGTGGAAGACGTATGAGCTGCCGCGAGGATCCTTTTGACAGGTGAAGATACGCCAGGAGTCTTTACTCTCATGGGAACTAGTGCAGCCAAGCAGTGAAATTCAAACTGCCCAGGTCTAGAATGGAAATCCCTGAAAGATGAGAAATAAGATCTGGAACTGGATCCAACATCCATGGTGGAGCCACCAGATGAGACCACAGAGAGGGGAACCAGACCTGACGAGACCAGAATGGGGCAATGAGGATAACTAATCTCCCCAGCCTGCAAGCTTTCTGAAGGAATTTTGGAATCAAGAGAAGAGGAGGATAAGCATACAGAAGACTGGGGTGCCAAGCATGAATCAGAGCGTCTCTGGCGGCTTCCCCCATTGGAGGGTTCAGAGAAAAGAACTCACTGCATTTTGCATTGGAAGGAGAGGTGAAGTGATTGCAGCAAGGCTGACCCCACTTTAGAAAGATCTGTTTCACTACTGGAGGATTCAGAGACCACTCATAAGGCATCAGAATAGACCTGCTGAGCCTGTCCACTAGAATGTTGGACCTCCCCAGACAATGAGTTGCCACCAGAAAACGGCTAGTGGAGATTGGCCACTCCACACTCTCCTGGTTTCGCGACATGGAGGGTAAGACCTGGTTCCCCCTGTTTGTTGATGTACCAGACCACAAACATATTGTCCTTCTGGATAGCAATCATCCCTGCGGGAAGATGGGCATAGAGAGCCTGCAACGCTAGAAGCACCACCCTCATCTCCAGGATGTTGATATACAATCTGTTCTTGTACGGGGACCATGTGCCTTGGACTGTCTTTCCTGAGCACTGCCCCCTCAACCTAACAGGGAGGCGTCGGTGGTCACCGTGGCTGAGGGGGAAGGTGGAAGAAAACAGCGATCTCAAACAAGATCCACAGAATGAATCCACCAAAAAAAGAGTCCTTGCACACCTGATAGACTCACACAGGATGAGACAAAGGGAGATCTAACATGGATCACTGGACCACGAGGGTCCACTGAAGAACCCACATGTGAAAAAGTGCCATGGGCAAGAGACTGATCATGGCCGCCGTGGACCCCAATGCTCTTAATACCATTTCCACTGTAAGTGACAGTGCTTGAAGAATGCAAAGGACATGTAGCTTCAGAGACTGAATCCTCTCCGAGGTAAGAAAGACTTTGGTTTGAATCATTTCCAATTGAGCTCCAATGAAATCTAACACTTGAAACAGGGCCAGTGATGACTTGTTGAGATTGATGGTAATGCCCAACTGCTGGGCTAAGAAAAGAAAGGAATCCCTCGCTTGACTGAGCTGATGCCTGGAAGGGGCAGTGAGGAGCCAATCATCCAGGTAGGGGAAGACCTGTATGCCCTGAAGTCTCAGGTAAGCAGCTACCACTGCCATCACTTTGGTGAACACCCTGGGGGATGTGGTGAGACCAAAGGAGAATGCTCTGAGCTGATAATGATTAGCCCCCAGCTGGAAGTGGAGGAACCTCCGAGAGTGCTTGTCCACTTTGATATGGTAGTACGCATCCTGAAGGTCGATTGAGCAATTCCAATCATTCTGCTGCATGAAGAGCAGGATAGATAGAAGGGTGACCATCTTGAATTTCATCTTGGCCAGTGACAGGTTCAAGGTGGAGAGATCCAGAATGGATCTTAAGTCCCCCATCTTCTTTGGCACCAAAAACCCAGACTGGTCTGGGGGAACTGGTTGGATGACTCACTTTTAGGTTCATATGTTCATAGGTTCATACTAGGCTATCTGCCCTAGGGCATTTATAAGCCTAGCCAGAGTGTGTGTGGCTTTCACCACCCCTTAGGATGAGAATACTATACCCATTAGTTTGCTGTGCCTCTGTCCAGCAGTGACACAGAGATGATTCCCGGGGTAAACCTACGATCTCCCATCCACTTGTCAAGATTTCTCTTGAACAGAGTCAGTGAGGGGCTCTGCCTCACATGGACTGGGATTCTGTTCCATAGTGTAGGAAGTCTCTGGGTGATGAATCTGTCCCTCCAGCACATCCTATTTATATCCGTGTTGAGGTTTAAGTCTCTTGCTCTCGTGGCTCTGGTGGATTTGGATTTTTTGAGATGGAGCATGTCCATTAATTCCGGGTTGGACATGGCCTTGTATGTGAGGCACAGATTACCTCTGAGCAGACGGTATGCGACTGAATAGAGCTGGAGTTTCTTCAGTCGGGCAGCGTATGACATATGTTTGAGCCCCTTTATCCTTTTGGTGAGGAACTTTTGGGGTCTTTCCAACTGCTGCAGGTGTCGGGTAAGGTACATTCCGAATGGGGCATTGTACTCAATCATTGGTCTGATAAGTGAAGAGTACAGGGGTACAATGACCTCTCCTGATCTGGATGTGAATCCCTTCATGATCAGGTGGGCAATGTAGAAGGTCTTCCTAACCACTTTGGCAATGTGAGTGTCAAAATAGAGGTTACTGTCAACTTGGGTCCCCAGGTCCCTGATAACTTCTTCCGTGTTTAATGGATTGCCACCTATGTGGTAATTACGGGTTACCTTGTTTTTCCCAAAGGGTATGACTATACATTTTTTGGCATTTAGCTTAAGGCCATGGCTCTGGCACCAGTTATCCATTTCTATGAGTCCTCTCTGGAGGATGTCTGTGTCTGATGGAGTGTCAATTATGGTGCCCAGTTTGCAGTCAACTGCAAATGTTGTCAGCCACAATCCCCCTATGTTTGCCTGCACTTCAGAAAAATAAATGCCGAACAAGAGGGGGCCCAGGACTGAGCCCTGTGGGACACCGCTCATGACCGGCTTAGAGTCTGACATGGCACCAGCAACTCTAACCCTCTGGGTTCTGTCCTTGAGCCAGTTTGCAACCCATCTTGTAACATATGGGTTTACATCTAAGCTGGTGAGCTTTTCTATGATGCCCGAGTGGGGTACTGTGTTGAACGCTTTTGCAAGGTCAAGGTAGGCTGTGTGAACTGCCTTACCCTCATCTCATTGAGTTCATGTAGCACACAGCCAGGGACACCGTCCGGTCCCATTGATGCTGTGTTTTTTGCTTTAGAGAGAGCAGCTCTCACCTGGGCATCTGAGATGTTTGGGAGGCTACATGCTGCTGGGATAGAAATTTCTCCTTTTGGGGGGAGGGAGGGGAGAAATTTGCACTGAACCTGTCTGCCAGTATGTTGGCAACGTCTGTGGGTTCAGTGATTTTTGTATCATTTTGGACTAATTCTGAGCATATCTGGGAGTTTCCACCCAGGTTTCTAACATAGCTAAAGAAGGCCTTATGATTGCCTTTTGTGTCTTTAGTGATTTTTCTCTCAAAGTTGGCCTTGGATGATTTTATGAGTGATCATAGTTTTTTGCTAGTATTGATCAGAAATGCCTTCCCTTTTAGGGATTTTGCTCTGTCATGTAGTAGCTTTCTCCTCTTGTTGTAGAGTTTGTTTATGGCTGGGGTCCACCAGACCGGGCGCCTGCTTTTGGTGGAAAGGGTCTTGATTTTATTAGGAATTGCTTGATCCATGCATTCCTGGAGGTGCTCGTAGAAGGCATTTGTAAGGGTTTCAGCAGTGTGGGTTGTGGATGTCCTTCAAGAATGCACCTGCAGTCCTGATATATGGGTTGTCCTGCCTCAGGCAACCCTTCGGTCGGCCGGATTCCAAAGTCTGGGTCTGGCATCGGCTGATGTCGCCTCCTCCCCGACGTCAGAGCGGCTGGGGTATAAAAGCGTCAGCTGGCGCCATCTTCTTCAGTCTTTCTTGCCGCGCGGTGCCCGAAGCAGAAGCAGTTCGCAAGTGCCGGTCGGCCAGCTCCTGTGTTTTCAGCTACCGAAGTCATCAAAAAAGCTAAGTACCCCGTTGGGGACCTTTTCTTGCCTCAGCCGATGTCAGATAAAACTGTAAAAGTTAACAATTGTTTGTCTTGTGGGAAACAAATACCTCATAAGGATTTCCACTCTTACTGCCTACCCTGCCTCAGCCCAGACCATGACGTCTCGGCCTGTACTGCCTGTGCTTCCTTTAATAAACGCACTCTTAGGCATCGGGCAGACTTTGCAGAAGACTTTTTTGGGGAAACTTTTTCTTATATCATGCCGTCGGAGCTTCCGACAGCACATATTTCTAAAAAACGGAAGGATCGGGACCGACACTCGCGGTCCGCGGTAACAACTGACACCACGCTCAGGCCTACCATGAGTGTCTCGGTCTCCTCCGAGGCGGTTACACAACCGCTCTAGACCGATGACACCATTTTACTTCGGTCCCGGAGGCCAGCTCTGTGCTGGTTATTGATTTTCCTCCCGAAACCGAAGCCCAGGAAATATCCGACACCATTTCAGTGGACAAAACTACCCCAGCACGTGGGGCAGCCAGGCCTCCTGTGTCTATGTCCATTAAGGCCTACACACATGCTAAGGCTGCCAAACAGGCTAAGTCTCTTCCTCCTAAGTCTAGTTCACAGGGATCCTCTACTGGTTCACAGATTTTGAGTTTAGCTGAAGACCTCATTTCATTAATTAGGGGCTCTCAGCCACATCCAGACAGAGGTTCTCAGCCGCCTTCGGACAAAAGGCCTAGGGTTGAGCAGGTAGATCTACCCCAGTCCTCTGATGAGGCCTCCGGTGATTCTGGCCTTTCAGATTACCAGGAGGAGGCCTTCCCGGCCTACGAGGATTCTGATGCAGAGGAATCCATCCCCTCTGCCTCACCTCCAGAGGATATTTCCTTTGGGGAAACACTTCAGTCTATGAGAGAGCATTTCCAGTGGCAAGGCCAGGAATATTCAGACTCCAGGAAAAGGTTAAGGCAATTTTTAAAGTTGCCCCAGCATAGACCCTTAGCTATACCTCCAGTATTAGGTGTTTTGGATGACGTGTATACAGACTCCAGTGTTTCCCCTGACTCTCTCCCTCCTGCCCCTGTCAAGCCAGACAGGTACTATAGGGTCCCAGATACACATCAACATCTATACAAGGCCCACACTGCTGATCCAGAAATGATTTCACAGGGGCCTAGAGGGGCTGTTACTACTACTGCTAAGAATCCTCTGCCTTCTGATAGGGATTCTAGATCTTTAGAGAGGTGGGGTAAAAAAGTTTATAGACCTTCCACCCTTACCATGAGAGCATTAAACTGTCAATTTCATATGTTCCAGTATCAGGAATACATGTTGGATGAAATGCAAAAGAAACTGGCCTCTCCTGAGCCATTAGATAGAAAGGCATTGCAGGATTTGGTTCATAATACAAAGCAGGTTAGCAATCATTTCCTTCAGTGTGGATATGATGCATTGGAAGCTTCATGTAGAGCAGCCATGACAGGGGCTGTCATATGCAGGCATGCTTGGTTGAAGGAACAAACATTGCCAGATCAAGTTAAAGTAAAGCTCCTGGATGCACCACTGGAAAAGCAAAAGCTATTTGGTGCTAATGCACAGGAGGTATTAAAGAAACTTGAGGAAAAGGCTAAATCAGTACAAACAGTCAAAGATTTCCTCCAGGTACGACCTCCGAGATTCAGCAGGAATTGGCCTTCAAAAAATTGGTCCTTTCCAGATTCAGACAAGTTTCAAAGAGGTAAAAACAGGTGAGCCAGAGGTAGAGGGCAATATCGGGGCTCCTACAGAGGCCATCAATGGCAACCACCTAACCAGAGAGGTGGAGCAGGAACAACCACTGCTCAACAAGGACAGACTCAATGACTTGACTTTGACAATGCCAACCAGGGCTCAGTTAGAAGCACCTTTGGGCGGAAAGCTATCCTTATTCTCAGAAAATTGGCACAATATTACAATGGACAAATGGATTCTGGACATAATAGACAAAGGCTACAGATTCCACTTCCATACACTTCCAACAAAACAAGACATGCCAAACCTGCCACCAAATCAGAGGGCAGAGGCACTCTTCCAAATTTCAAAGCTGTTACAAATAAAAGCAATAGAAAAGGTTCCTCCAAAGGAACAAGGCCAAGGATTTTACTCAAGACTGTTCCTTGTTCCAAGAAAAGAAAAGCAATGGAGACCTATCCTGGACTTATCCGCACTGAATACCTTTCTAATCGTGCCAAAATTCAAAATGCTGACTTTACAGCAACTCCTTCCCATGCTGGGCAAGGGGTCTTGGCTGGTTACTCTGGACCTCAAGGAGGCATACCTGCATGTCCCAATCAGACACAGCTGCAGACGATACCTCAGATTTCTTGCAGGGTCAGAGCATTATCAATTCTCAGCATTGCCTTTTGGCTTATCTATTGCGCCCAGAGTATTCACGAAATGCCTGGCATCAGTAATTGCACATTGCAGACTTCAGGGATTCAAATATACCCTTACCTGGAAGACTGCCTTATACAAGCGGACAGCAAACAAGACTTGTTAAGAAACTTGGACTATGTCATTCACTTACTACAGGCTTTGGGATACACAGTCAACATTCAAAAATCAAGACTAGTGCCATCCCAACAAATAATTTTCCTAGGAGCCAAACTGGACACAAACTCACAGATGGCTTTTCTCACAGAAGAAAAACAAAAACAATTACCAGATTACTTCAAAAATCTAGCAAAGCAAACCCGGATGACTGCAAGGAAAGTCCTGCAGGCCCTGGGTTTCATGGCATCTTGCATTCTTCCGATTCCACTGGCAAGGCTGCACATGAGGAAACTACAATGGTATCTAAAAAGTTTATGGTCTCAACACAGCCACAACCTAGAAGAAATTATACCACTCATTCCATGTCTTCAAAAGGAATTTCTGTGGTGGGCACAAGCAAGCCAACAAAACAAAGGTATGTTTTTCAGCAAGCCTCAAGCAAGCCAAACCATCACAACAGACGCCTCAGACCTTGGATGGGGGGCGCACATGGCTGGCAGATGCATTCAAGGGCAATGGGCACCAAAAGAATTGCATCTACACATAAATCAAAAAGAAATGCTGGCAGTGATTCATGCAATCGAGGCCTTCGAAAAGTTTCTTCATCAAGGCCATCTACTAATAAGGACAGACAATACCACAGTTATGTGGTACATAAACAAGCAAGGAGGCACCCATTCATACCCTCTCTGCAGACTGACAATGAATCTTTGGGAAAAATCCCTGAAACTAAACATAGAGCTGCAATCCCAGTTTGTTCCAGGGAAGGACAATGTTCTGGCGGACAGTCTAAGCAGAAACATTCTGGACCCTCACGAATGGATGTTGCACCCAGACATTTTCTCACAAATAACTCATGCATGGGGAAGGCCGGACATAGATCTATTTGCCTCTCACCACAATCATCATCTGAAGAAGTTCTGCTCAAGGACACACCATCCTCAAGCATGGAGAATGGATGCTCTCTCCTTCAGCTGGAATTCTCTAACAATCTATGCATTTCCACCTCTACCGTTAATGACCAAGGTGTTACTGAAGATCAAAACAGAACAACCAAAAGGCATTTTGATAGCTCCAGACTGGCCAAGACAACACTGGTATCCATTACTAAGAAGCATAACTCACACCAAGCCGTGGCCCCTGCCTCTATGGCCACTGCTTCTAACTCAGCACAATTACAGGACCGTTCACCCCAACCTGCAAACATTGAAGCTGACAGCTTGGAAGGTTCCATGACTACTCCTCATATTACTCTCTCCAAGACCGTATAAGAAATCATACTGGAAGCCTGCAGGCCTTCCACTAGAAGGGCATATTCAGCAAAATGGAAGAGATTTAGCATCTGGAACGCCAAAAAGTGTCAAGATCCTTCAGTGATGAGCATCCCACAGATACTAGAATATTTGGCAGAAATGCTTCACAATGGCCTTTCTTACTCCTCCATAAAAATACACGCTTCAGCAATTTCAGCAGAATACAACACTGATCCTCCTGTATTTTCTCATCCTTTGCTAAGACAGTTTCTAATAGGGATAAAGAACATCAAACCTCCAAGGAAACCACCAGTGCCTGCATGGGACCTCATCTTTGTGTTGGAAAAATTAACTCTTCCTCCTTTTGAGCCAGCAGCATCTTCAGAATTGCAATTTCTCTCCTGGAAAACAGTTTTCCTTTTGGCAATAACCTCAGCAAGAAGGGTCTCGGAGATACAGGCCCTCATGGCAGTACCACCATTTCTCATTTTTAATCAGGACAGAGTTTCTTTAAGAACCAATCCTTCCTTCATGCCAAAAGTGATATCCAGGGTTTCTCTAAATCAAGCAATTCACCTGCCTACTTTTTTCCCTAATCCACAAAATAAAGGAGAAAGGCTTCTGCACACCTTGGACATACACAGCCAATTGCGCTACTACTTGGACAGAACAAAAGCTAACAGACAATCTGACCAGCTGTTTGTTGCTTACGCTGCTGAAGTACAAGGAAAGGCAATTTCCAAACAAACAATTTCTAAATGGATTGGAAACTGCATCCAATTCTGCTACTCTTTCCATGGAAAAAATGTGCCAGCCGATATCAGGCCACATTCCACCAGAGCTACAGCCACCTCCACAGCCTTCCTAAGAGGGGTGGCTACAAAGGACATTCTGGAAGCTGCTACATGGAGCTCCGTGCATACATTTTCCAAACATTACAACCTGCCTTTATATTCCAGATCCAGAGCAGGCTGTGCTTCTGCAGTCCTGCAGGGCATTTTAGCTACACCATCTTTATCCTAGGTCCTACCACCCCCAGCTTGGCTATGGTATTCAACCCATATGTCAGGACTGCAGTTGCATTCTTGAAGGACATAGTACAGTTTTGTACCTACCATAAATGTAGATGTCCGATAGATATGCAACTGCAGTCAGGTTTTCCCTCCCTCCTACCCCACTGTATTTTTTCTTTTGGGTACATACCCCTATTTCTAGCTAGCTGGGGATATCTGTTATAGTGTATTTGTTTATTATTGTTGTGCATGTCTGGAATTCTTCCATTCTCTAAATTTAGCCTTCCTTAGAGGGCACCTGGCATCTGGGGCAAGAAACACTGAAGAAGATGGTGCCGGCTGACGCTTTTATACCCCAGCCGCTCTGACGTTGGGGAGGAGGCGACATCAGCCGACGCCGGACCCAGACTTTGGAATCCGGCCGACCAAAGGGCTGCCTGAGGCAGGACAACCCATGTCAGGACTGCAGTTGCATATCTATCGGACATCTACATTTATGCTAGGTACAAAACTGTACTTTTCCACTGGCTCGAGGGCCTTGAAGGATACCACTCCAGTCTTAAGAAGTGTGAAGTTTGCTTTTGAGAAGTTCTTCACTGTGGTCTTTTTTGCTGGGGGTGGGGGCAGGATGTGGATCTCCAGTGAGATTAATTTATGGTCTGATCTCACCAATGAGGGATATACTTCCGGTGTGGAGCATTTTGTCCCCATGTTTGTGATGATCAGGTCTAGTATATTTTCTCCTCTTGCGGGAATGGTGACTAGTTGTTCCATAGCATTTGAGTTTATGAACTCCAGGAACCTTTGGGCTAGGGTGTTGCGGCTTGAGTAATGTTCCCAGTCTATGTTTGGGTAGTTGAAGTCACCCAATATGATGGTGTTTGGAGAGACATTCATACTCTCCAGTGTCTTCAGGAAGGCTGTGTGGGGTTTCTGAGTTTGAGAGGGTGGTCTGTAGCATGCTACAAACTGTAGGGCAGGTTTACCTATGGTTAATTGCACCTGGATGGTCTCTGATGCTTCGTGCGTTGCCACTAACCTGGAGGTGTGGGTATCCTTTATGAATATGGATACTCCCCTCCTTTTGTGGTTCGGTCCGGATTTTGGGGCGGGCATGATATGAGGTATAACCTGATAGTGCTGGGGTGCTCTCAGGAGCCTTGAACCAGGTTTCAGTCACAGCACAGACATCGATGTTCTCCATACTGAGGAGGGCTTCGAGGGCATGCATCTTGAGGTTTAGACTTCTGGCATTGAGCAGCATTACCCTTAGTTTTTCCATTTTTGTTTTCTAGGGCGGTAGGTTTGTCATTTGAGCCTTGCCTAAAAAAGGCACTATGGGGGTGGCAGGAGCCTTTGCCAATATCCGGAAGCCAATAGGTGACAGGTGCAAGCCGTACCTTGTGAAGCAGCATGGATTGTCAAGCGTGTCATCCCAGGCAGACAGACATTGGATCCCCTTAGAATGACACCAGTAATTAAGCCAATTGGGTGGTGGTGGTGTGGTGGCGTAGTCGGTCATCAGGTCGTTCCCGTTCGCTTCTCAGTCATTGCTAGTTGTGGCTGTGACATGCGTGAATAAGGCGTTCGCCGTTGAAGGTTGTTGTCGTAGGCCCGGCAAGCCAGCATGTAAAACTCTACTGCCAATCATTAGCGGGTTCGCTGTAAAGGGACTAACCGGGAAAAGCCGAAAGACACACACACACATTAAAGCTGATCATTTTGTCTCTGTATTGTGGCATCATTCTTGGTGAGGGTAGGATACTGCTCAGGGTCAGGGTCATACCGGCCCTGGGCTACATAATCTGAGAGCTCCTCTATGTCTCTTTTCATGTAGTCCAGGGAGGTACGTCTCAGGTCGTTCACACCGGCATGGACAATGACCGAGTCCTACTTGTACTTGCTGTGGAGTGACCTGAGTGCTTGTGTTATGTGGCGGATTCTAGCGCCCGACAGGCAGCGCCCGACAGCCAGCAGCTTTGCAACTTCCAGTGCTGCCTCCTCCCTTAGCACTGGTGGAATGTCCAGGAGGTGTCTGAGTGGAGGAGGTGATATGAGAAAGGGGACTGAATAGCCTCTGGATATGATTTGCAACACCCAATGATCTTCGTGATGGACTCCCACATTGTTAGGTATAGCAATAGGTGACCCCTGACTGCCTCCAGAGATGAGCAACCAGTCAACCCTTCAGGGTTGCTGTGCAGATTTCTCCAAGAAAGGCTCTTGAGACCCTTGATTTCCTGGATCCCCCTCTGGGTCTAGGGCAGCACCTATCAAATCCCCCTCTGCCCCTAGGGGAAGGCGATTCCTGAGTGTCCTGGGAATAATTCTGAGATTTTCAGAACCACATCTTGTTGGCCCCTCGCTGATTCCTCGAGAAGGTTCTTTGATGGGCTGAAAAGCAGATCCCGATGGCAGACAGAGTTTTCCCATCCTTCTTCACTCTGAACTAAGGTATCACATACCGACTTCCCAAAAAGGAAGGAACCGTCGTACGGGGCATTCATAAAGGATGCCTTAAAGGGCTCCAAAAAAGCATAGAGTCTGAGCCAGGTGTGGCACCTGATTGCAATGTCTGTACTGGCAGCTGTAGTGGCACCCTCGGTTTCATGGGAGAGGACGTGCATAGAAGTGTTAGCAATAGATGTCAGGGTGGCCATTCGAGAGGAGAACACTTTCTTGTCCTCTGCCGACATGGACTCAGGGGTAGATTCAGCAACCTCCTTGACAAGGTCTCACTGCAGCTTAATCACGTGTGCCATATAATTCAGTGCGCACACAGAAAAGGTCACTGAAGTGTACACCCACTTCCCAAAAGGGTCCATCGTCCTGGATTCTCGGTCAGGAGGGTGGGCCATGGAGCTCTCCTGAGTGAGCTCCTTCTTAGTGGCAGCTGCCACCACCATGGCATCAACCGGGGAATGAGTCCTGTCTGAAGGGGGACTCAAAACCTTGTCAGGGCATTTGGGAATGGGCTCCACCATGTCTGGCTCCTTCCATGCCCGAGATGTAATAAGATCCACTAAAGCATCCACGAGAGAGAACAATCAGGAAATAGAGGGTCCTGTGCCAAATGCCTCAAGGAACACCGATTCATTTGGGTAAGGTTTTCGGGCAGATGACTCCCCACACAGGCATAGGATTTCCATGATGTCTCCAAAGGAGACAACCTTGGGGGGTGACCGGGGGGAACCTTCCCCTTCCTTCAAATCGGTGTCTTCTGTGAGGGACTCTGGTGGGGAGTCCAAGTGCCTCCTTTTGCACATACGTTTGTGAGGAACCTCCTTAGTGGGGTCTCTGAGGAGGACTGGCCGACGTCTCACTGCTCCCAAGAGGGAGTGCCCTGGGGCAAAGTGCCAGCAGGCTGTCCCTGAGATGGTAAAATGGCCAGATCCACACCAGAAACAGAGGGAGCCAGGATGGACTCTGAAGACGAGATCATCAAAGTTCTCGATGGGATCTCTCCATCATGTCGAAAGCCGAAGGGGAATGGACCTTCTGAGAAGGAACAATGGCGGCAGCCATAACCCTCTGACCCAACGGGGTAGCCGGAGCCGAACCTCCAGGTGCTGAGATACCAAGAAGAAGGCTCTGCGGAAAGCCTCGGAGCCAACGCCATCCCCTTGCATCCAGTACTGAGGCTATGGCTCTGAGCTAAACAGATCTGTGCTAGTCGGATCTGACCAAGCTTAGGCCATAGATGATGTTGAGGTACAAAGTGCCATCAGAGCCGACCCCTCAACACTGAGTTTCCTTGGATCCAAGGGCTCCAAAACCAAAGGTTGGATCAGAGAAGGAGTTATATGGATGAATGCAGATTGCATGCTCCCTGCTCCAGAGGGGAGGTGGCAGGCAGGACTGCCAAATGTATCTGAGTGTGGATAAACTTCCGCATCATCCTATACATCTCCTCTTCAGAAAGGCTGAGGGTGGAGCGAGAAGAGGAGGCCACCAACGCCGGCCCAGAGGAGTGGTGAGGGGAAGCCTGCGCCGGCGACTGGGTCTGAAGTTCCTCCAGCTCCAGAGAGAACTGAGGGGAAGAGAGCCGGGGAGACTCCATCCTCAGAGCTGACCTAATTTTCGCAGGAGGGCCTGCCGAAGCTGAGCGATCAGTGGATCGCTTCCTGGCCATGTCCTTGGACTTGGCTGCTTTGTCTCTGTCCCTGGACCTCTTAGCAGGAGGTCGAGTCCCAGAGGCCAGGACAGAAATGGAAGTAGAAGCCAGGGCAGAAGAGCCCTGTGCCCCAGTGGTCGGAGGAGGAAAAAGACCCTTTAAAATTAACTTATTTCTCCTGTCCATCAGTGCCTGGGGATTAAACCTGGCAAAGATGGCACAGGAGGTCTCTAAATGGGCTGTTCCAAGACATTCAATACACAGAGTATGGCCATCGGCTGGAGAGAGTTTGTGGCCACACTCCGTGCATTTTTGTAAGCCTGGTTTGGGGGTCTCTGACATACTCCCAACCACACGGTCCAACACACTCATGCACACAGAGACCACACACACGAGATTAGACAGGAAACAGAAAGAGGGTTTTTTTTTTGTTTCAACTGATGCAGAGAGCGTGAGGGGAGGTAGAAAACAGAAAAGGGGGAAAATATGTTAGAAAAATAAAGCTAAAGGGAATAACAAAGTCACTTACCCAAAAAATTCAGCAGAGAGTACGGATCACGATGCAGACATTAACTCGGCAAACAAGATCTGAATGGAGCGAGGAAGGAGCCAGGGGCATTATGGGTAGGGGAGGAGCTTTAAGTTTGGATCAGATGCTGGATATATGGCCAAGTAGGATCCGTGCCAGATCCAGGAACCCATAGGTTGAAGATCAAATGAAGGCAACAACTTCAGATCACTTGTGTTACTTTTTGAGTCACGACCAGAGATGGCCACTTCAAAGGCAAATTTTAAATTACCTTTCAAAATTAAATTATTTTTTCTTTCAACCAGGGCCCGGTAAATAAAGCTGTGGTAGATACAGCAATCTTCCTATAAGTGCACCGGGCCCAGACAGTAAGCACAAAGAGAGTGCCCATCAGAATTGGGCAGTTTTTGAGAACATTTGAGGTATTTCTTAAAGCCTGAAGTGCCTTTGCTTTTATCAGCCATGGTACACACACACACACACACACACACACACACACACACACACACACACACACACACACACACACACACAATATGCACTTATAAGGAAAAAGGTCGTAAACACACTTTTTTTTTTCAGGATAAGAAAGGAAATAAAGTTAGGATACCAACTATGGTAGAAGAGAATACCTGGAGGTACAGAGGAGACAGACTACCAACGATGGTACAGGAAGATACCCTAAGGTACGGAAAAGAAAAACTACCAACAATGGTAGTCGAAGGAAAACACCTAAGTGTTAAAGAAAAGTAAGGAGCAATCAGAGAAATGGATAGGCTATAACAGGAAACAACAGAAAATAAATTAATAGGAAGAGAAAATGTATTAAAAAAAAGACCTAAGCACAAAAATATAAGAAAAAGTTTACATAGCTTGAGAGCTACTGGTGACTTATCTGTCAAAAGAAGCGACAAACAAGATTTGAGATAATTTGGAAAGGTGCATACTGGGTAGGACTTAAGCTTGAGGGTTTTTGGTTCTCGCGGGCTGTAGTAACGGTTGAGTCGGTTTCGATATTAGAACCGAACCCCTTTGTCAAGGATTAAATGAAGATTGACAGCATCAGATTATAAGGTTACAAAAATAGAATAAAACATAATTTCTGGTGGGGGGCACAGCAGCCCACATGTACGGGTAGGATAATTCCTGGGGACACTCTGCAGGACTGCTTTGAATGCCTTATTTCAGGAAGCAGGGTTGCTTGCTGGTAGCACCTTCACAAAAATGGAGTGTTGACCAGAGAGGTTAATTCACTGAAGGTTCCCCACCTTGCTAATTATATACATATTAACTCTGAGAGTGCACAATGTCAGGGAAAGGGCATATTTCCAAAGCCCAAGAATTGTGCATCTCGCAAATCTGTCAACTATCTGTGTAGTTGACTACATTTTCTTGACTAAACAGATGTCAGCAAAAGGGGGATGTGACTATATATATATATATATATAGAGAGAGAGAGAGAGAGAGAAAGAAAGATAAATATGTACGTAAAATAAATGGCAGAAATGTTAAATGATCGACAAACAAAATGACAAAAATACATCAACAATTCATTATATCAATGGCACTAAGCAGCACACGCAAACCTGAGAAAGGAAACAATTGTACTGTTGAAGTCTAGACACAGTAGTATGTTGCCTAGGAAAGTACTGTGCCTAGTCATCAACAGCACAATCATACAGCACCCTCCATACACACTACTGTTTCCAAGATAAGTAAGGATCACTAATGCAGTATGGAAATGCCACTAAAATAGCCAGAGCACACTGGCACACATAAAAACATCCTAGTCATAGATGACTCAACAGTTAAGACATATGAATACACCACTTACTAGGCCGAGAAAAGATAGAGCAATGATCACCTGCCACTCAGATGCTAGAATTTGTGGTGTCACAGGGCACTTAGATCTCTCAACCCTGCATATGCATACAACCTGGTCATTGATATGTGGGAGCAAATGATCTTTGATGTTCCAGTTTGGATGATATGAAGATAAAATTGGCTGAGCTCACTAAGCATGTTTCTGAGCCTGTTAAGCAGCAAGTCTTCCTCAGCATCCCTGTCATCCCTGTGAAAGATGCCACAATATAAACATAAAATAATCAACTTCAACAATTAGCTCAGTATTTGGAGTCACTTGAGGAGCACTCAATGTGTGTGTCACCTTGGAGGGAGATGTTAACAATTCACCTTGCATTCTGTTTTAACAGCATATTAAAACTTCAAAAGAGACCACAGCTCTCTCTGTTCTGAGTCAGGCAGAATTCAGAATTTTTTTTCCGCCCTCCCACCCATTTAAGTTGTCTTGTTAAATACCACTGTCTTTCTAGTTGCCCAGCCCGCCTCTTATGTTAATCTGACCATATATCTCATTTCTCTCTACTTTCACTGGCTTATGTGAGTAATCACAAAATCATCATTTTTGAAATCCCACCCCTTCAATTATTTAAATTTATTGGCCATCCTACAGTATTTCATAGTACCAAATTACAAAAGTGACCAGCCCTTTCAATCCATCTTGCTGTTTTAAAAATAGTAACTCTCCACTAAACCTTAACTTTTTAAATAGGTAAAACTCAAGTTACCTACTTTCACATCTAACTTCTGTAGTGCACACTGCAGAGTGCATTCTTTTCAATCTTACCTTTAAGCATCCCTGTGACTAGCACTTTCTCTAATACCTGCTGGAAAGCACTAGGAAGCCTTAAACTCATACAAACACTGAACTCTCCTTGTTAATAAGGAGAAATTAATAGTAGGCACTAAACAGCCTATAATTGCAAAGTACCTTGCTAAGGAAACAGCTCCTGTACTTTACAAAAAAAAAAAAAAAAGCCCCAAACCAGGCATGTCCAAGGGTCAGCTTTCGGTGATTTCTCCTGTCCACCTGGTGAATCTGGGCATACTGGGGCAATGCAGCAATTGCCTCATGCACACAGACAACCCTCTCCTCCTACCACCCAACACTACAACCTGTGAGAGATGCACTTACATAGCCAAAATGGAAGCAAAGCTCTCTCCGCCCAAGATTGTGCTAAACAGTCAAGAGGAGAAGGTTAACACCCACACTACACCTCAAGCAACACATAGCCCTTCTAAACCCGCACCACCAACACCCACATATAGCAACACTAAATCCACATATGCAGAGGCCCTTAACTGTAACCTGCCCAAGCAACAAAGACCTCTGAAGCTGAAACGCAAACAAACACCAATCACAACCAATGTGTCACATAGTTCACAACACCAGTGTGCCACCCAGCAACAGCCCCTAAGGCAAGACAATGTACCTAACACTTTAGTCATAGGTGACTCTATAGTCCGGCACACTGATGTCCCTCTCACCAGGTTGAATAAGGAGAAAATTACAGTCAGCTGCCTGTCGGGCGCCAGGATTCGCCACATAATGCATGCACTCAAGTCACTCCACCACAAGTACAAATATGACTCTGTCATTGTCCATGTTGGAGTGAATGACTTGAGACGTACCTCCCTGGACTACATGAAAAGAGACATGGAAGAGCTCTCGGATCATGTGGCCCAGGCAGGTATGACCCTAGCCCTGAGTAGCATCCTGCCTTCGCCCAGAATGATACCACAATATAAGGATAAAATGATTGACTTCAACAATTGGCTAAGCTTATGGTGTCATTCAAAGGGGATCCAGTATCTGTCTGCCTGGGATGACATGATTGACAGACCACGATGCTTTGCCAGAGATGGTCTGCACCTGTCGCCCCTGGGATTCAGGTTACTGGCTAAGGCTCTTGCCACCCCTATAGTGCCTTTTTAGGCAAACTTCAAAGGACAAAACCACCACCATAACAGGTACAAGCATGCAAAATCTGAAGGTAATGCTACTCAATGCTAGAAGTCTAAACCTCAAAATGCACTCTCTCGAGGCACTCCTAAAAATGGAGAACATCGATATCTGTGCAGTAAATGAGACCTGGTTCAAGGCTCCAGAGAGCACCCCTGCAATACCAGGCTACAACTCTTACCACACTTTTCGGCCACCAAACCAGGACAGAAACACTAAAGGTGGAGGAGTGTCAATATTCACCAAGGATATTCACACCACCAGGCTAGTTGGCCAACACAATGTGTCTGAAATTCTCCAAGTGCAGCTAACACTAGGTAAGACTGCAATCCAAATTGTAGCTTGCTACAGATCCCCCACCATACCCCAAGATTCTCACTACACCTTTTTAAACATACTGGAAAATATTAAGATAGAACCAAACACCCTAATACTGGGTGATTTTAACTACCCTGCCATTAACTGGGAAAACTACTCATGTCCCAACACCTTTGCGCAACGGTTCTTGGAATTCATAAATTCCAATGCCCTGGATCAACTAATCCATAGTCCCACCAGGGGCTGCAATATCCTAGACCTGGTCATTACCAACATGGCAAATCAATGCTCCATACCTATGGTCACCCCCTCGTTAGTCAGGTCTGACCATAAGCTAATCACCCTTAACATCCACATCCCACCCCACCCCCAGTAAAGAAACCACCATAAAAACTTCTCCAAAGCCAACTTCATGCTACTCAAGTCAGAAGTGACAAACTTCATGACACCCATGCAGACGGGAACTGAAAGTTCAACTGCTGAATCCTACACTAAGGCACTGTATGAGCACATCCACTCATGCATGAATCGTGCCATCCCAAATAGAACCAAAATGCTCTCATCCAAGAAAAGGAAGCCAATCTGGTGGTCCCCTGCCATAAACAAACTTTGCAACAAAAGGAAGAAACTTTTGCAGAAAAGAGGAAAATCCCAGGATGCAAAAAACTCCCTTACTAGCCTCAGTAAGAAACTGAGATGCCACATAAAATCCTCCAAAGCTAGTTATGAAAATAAAATTGCCAAAGATTCCAAAGACAACCACAAAGCATTCTATAACTATGTCAAGAATCTAAATGGCAATGCTCAGATCTGCTCTGAGCTAAAACAGAATGGCAATAAATATACTGATCCAAAGGATATTGCCAATATCCTGGCAGATCGATTCAGTGCCAACTTCACCCCCTCTCACCCCTAAATGGCCCATCTCAATACCGAAGATTGCCAAATTCCAGTAATAACGGCCACACAGGTACAAAACGCACTCTCTAAAGCCAAAAATACAGCATCCATGGGACCAGATGACATCCCGGGCTGTGTACTACATGAACTACAATATGAACTGGCACCTCACCTAAGTGTCATGTTTAATCATAGCCTCACCTCAGGTTTCGTGCCCACTGAGTGGCGCAGAGCTACAGTTATCCCAATCCACAAGTGTCGATCCACCTTGGATCCTGGAAACTACCGTCCCATCAGTCTGACAAGCCTTATCTGCAAGGCCATGGAGCGTATTATCATGGAACTTATAAACAAAGACATTGGCAACCTTCAAACACTGGACCCCACCCAGTTTGGGTTTGTGAAGGGCCGATCTTGTCTCCTGAACCTGATTGACTTCTTTGAATCAGTCTCCAGAGCCATGGACAAGGGTAAGGTGGTCCACACAGCCTATCTAGACCTTGCCAAGGCCTTTGACACCATCCCCACTCTGAAATCATAGATAAACTTACTAAGTTGGGTATTAATCCCTATGTCACCCAATGGGTTGCTAAATGGCTTACTGATAGAACCCACACTGTAAAAGTAGCCGACTCCA
>NC_056726.1:1684281972-1684286521 GCF_019279795.1 Protopterus annectens
GGTTGGTAAATAGAGAACATATCACATATTGAACTTATCCAATCCTTCTTATCAGGTGCATATTAGACTATAAGGTAACAATTTAAAATGTTGGGGCTCAAGATGCAGAGTCCAAAATGTGGTGACTGAGTGACTGAAAATACTACCAGTAAATCTGAATCAACCATCTTTAGAAAGGAGACATATTCCAATAGCTTTCTCCATTATGACAGCCAACATCCATTTTGGCAGAAGAAAAACCTTGTGAGGGGGCAGTTGATTAGGCGGCATAGGCTAATTTCTAATGACCAAGTTTTCAACACTGAGGCCTTGATTTTATGTGATATGTTCCCAGACCGGGGTTACCCAAATACTTGCTGTGTCATGGGGGAAGCAAGTAGCAAGAGGTACTAGCAATGACAATAACCAGTCTATCCCCATGGTGTTAAGTAATAGTAGGGATATACCTTCCATAACAAAGATTATTACTTCCCATTGGAACACCATTTTTGGTGCATTTGATCTTATGACCAAATTGGGGTTGAACCCTAGGTTTGTTTTTAAAAACAGTTTTAACTTAAAGACTATACTTGATCAAAGCAGGGGTATGAAATCTACAAAGAGATTGTGTATGAGACACTGTGGGGCTTGTAAAATTACAAGATATCCACTGTAAAATTACAAGGTATCCATTTTTCGGTTGCTGGCTTCTCTAGAGTGATTTAATTTAAGGGGAGTTATGAATGTAATACCAAAGGGGTAGTGTACTTGGCCCTTTGTGCCACCTGTCCCACATTTTATGTTGGCAAGACCAAGGGGCCCCTTAAGAAAAGGATCTACCAGCACACTTATGCTAGCCGTATAAAAGACAGTGGAATGCACTATACAAACATTCTATGGACTGTGCTGACATTAGAAAATTTCCATTTGTTTATTTATTTTTATTTATTTATTTTCTGGAAAAGGTTTCCCCCTCATTGGGAGGAGGGAATGGAGGGCTTTCCTTGGAGGAATGGGAACTTTACTGGCAGATTACTCAACGCTACAAGTACCCCAGGTATTAATGATGTTACTTCCATAGGATGTGCTCTTTAGTAGAAATCACATACTTTATGAAATGTTTTATTAACAAGGTTGTTTATTCATTTTATCACAGTTAATATTAAGTTATTTAAGTAGGTAGTTTTTAATGGCACGCTTCTCCTTAAATTTGATTTTTATTTTTGGCACCAAAATTTCTAGTTAAACAGCAGGAAGTGATGTAGCCTGTTTTAACTCTGAGGAATTTCTGTTAATTTTAAGAAAGAAAGTGCTTAGTATTTAACAATAAAAGAAGATGTGGATATTTTCAGAGCAACACTTTATTTTTATGTTTTTATAGTAAGCCTGTCATGTTTTTGGATTATTCTATAATTACAGAAAACAAAGTAAGTCTTACTAATCTAGTCATATATTCCAGACCCTTTAGTTATGCAATCTCCCTTTGTAGCACTACTGGATGCGTTTTAATAATTTCACTTGAGTCATGTTATAGGAACAAATTGTAGCACAGTATTCAGTATGAGATCTAACCACTGACTTATTGAGAGGAATTAAGATAGATATATCCATACACACAACTGAGTGGAGAATGTCTTTTATTACTTAATAACATCTCCTAATAACAGCTCTTAGATTATCTTCAAAGGTAAGATCTCAATTAATTAATATCCCTAAGTCCATTATAGTGCTCACCCTTCATTTGAAAAAAAGGTTGTTTCTTTATTGCTTTTTATATATTCTGCTTCAGTGTGTAACATTTCTACAATTGTCAATCAACTGAAACATCCAATATAAAATGCACCATGTCTTTCTCATGTGTCCTGGGTCATGGCTGAAATGGTCCTTAGAACAGTCCTCTTTCCTGGGTAATAAATGATGAAAAAAAAAATAAAACCATAAAGTCCATATTATACTGTAATGGGATCCAATTTACACTCCAAATAAGACAGAAAGCAGAGCTCAGTTTCTTCCAATCAAATGTGGTAAGGCAGAATACAAAAACATAAAAACACACATTCTTCAAATGGCCACATTATTCCAATAAGTTTTGAAAATAGCTATCAATCTAAAATATATGACGGAACAGGAAGTAAAAAACAAAGTTTTTTTTTTCACTGTGCTCATCAGAATTTTTTTATATACATGATTTAAACACAGGAGCCATTCCTAAAACACAAAACACTGCAGAATCCTTGACTGACAGACTCTGTTCCACACTAGGAAGACTCTGTTCCACACTAGGAAGAAAGGTAGTTGAAACATTATAGCTTCAAAGCTTCACGTGTATTTATAGCTTCATAAGTAATGCTAGGTTAGCTACCCCTGTGGACCATTTTAAGCCTAGCCAGTTTCCTTTTCAAATGTGAGAATCAAATCCTGTTGTTAAACTGAATTAACAGCATGTACGTAATCAGACTGTACAAATGTATACTCGTATAATAACAGATTTATTGAAACAAGCCGACCAAGCACTACTGTGAGATTATAAATATTTTTTTTATAACACAGATATAATACTGTTAGGTACACTGCACTTCCTCAGCTGACTCAGATTGCAAAATGTCCACCACAAAAGTCTTTACAACCATTTTTACAGTTTCAAAACTTTGGCCTTGATGACAACATTATTTTCCTGTACTGAAGCCTTCTTTGTCTGTATTTTTATCTCAGTCTGGGGAGAACCAGGTCCTTCAGCAAGTGAAAATGTTCTTTCACAGATGTTCTTTCATTGATAGGATAGTGTGACACCTCTTCTGCTGTTTTAATCATGCTCATCCAGAGAAAGCCAGTTCTCAGCATGCCAACATGTTCTTTCATTGATGGATGGTTGTAACTTTTCCTGTTGTGCTAGCCATTTCCCTTTAGCTTGAATATCTGTGTACATTCATCTGTTCAGGATATTTCAACAAGCCTCTACTGTCAATGCTATTTGTTACAAAACGTTCAAAAGCATAACATATTTTTTGTTCCACACAAGCACATTCTGTTAACCCAATCCATCACACGCTATTCTAAAATATATATACTTGTGAAGGAGACTGAGAACCAGGTCCTTCAGCAAGTGAAAATGTTCTTTCACAGATGTTCTTTCATTGATAGGATAGTGTGACACCTCTTCTGCTGTTTTAATCATGCTCATCCAGAGAAAGCCAGTTCTCAGCATGCCAACATGTTATTTCATTGATGGATGGTTGTAACTTTTCCTGTTGTGCTAGTCATTTCCCTTTATCTTGAATATCTGTGTACATTCATCTGTTCAGGATATTTCAACAAGCCTCTACTGTCAATGCTATTTGTTACAAAACGTTCAAAAGCATAACATATTTTTGTTCCACACAAGCACATTCTGTTAACCCAATCCATCACACGCTATTCTAAAAATATATACTTGTGAAGGAAAAACAACAAAAACATTCAGAAGTATACATAAGTGCATACTGTTACGCTAATCATTTAGAAACACAATGGGCCAGATTCAGGAAGCCTCCGTGTAAGAGTTATAACTCTTACATGGAGGCTGCAGTTAAACGGTGTAATGTCAGCATGTCATGCATATGCATGAGGTGCATGAGGCATGCTGAATCACACTAGTAACTCTTACACGGTCCATGTAAGAGAGTAGGGGGTGTGTCTGTAGGCTAAGCCCTGCAAGCGGACACGCCCCCGGAAGACTAGAATGGCTGAAAGTAAACAGCCACGAGAGAGGCCATGGAAATGTGAATAAACACACTATACAACACATGCCCCGACAGACCATCAGTGTATAAAGTGCAGAGATGTTATAAAATTAAATTAAAACCTGTTTTATTTTTTTTTAAACCCCGTAAATGTTTGCTACTGTGTGCACTCGTGTGCGCGGGTGTGCTACTAGCGCAATTGCAGTTAGCAGTCAGTGGAAAAGGATATAAGAACTAAATATGCAAAGTAAGCCAAGAAGTAATAGCTTAGCGGTAGAGTTGCTGGCCTAAGAGTAGGCAGGCAGGGTTCGAGCCCCCACAACAATCTTTTTTTTTTTGTAAATAAGCACTAAAAAGCCCCCTGACAGTATTGTACAAATGTAAAAGTATTCTCTTTTGTAAAATGGAATGAAATGGAGCATATATTTTGAAGTAACACAATAATAAGAATAGTCAGAAATGTACTGATAGCTAAGCTGCTGTGAGACAGACTGCCCGTAGCTTAGTAGTGTTTAAAAAGCTGCAAACTGCGTGCCCGTTGCCAAGCACCGGTTTAACAGGCTGAAACTGTTTGCAACTAGCTGTGCTGAGCTGAACATGTGTGTCACTAGCCAATTAAGGTTTATCCCAGCGCACACCGTTTGCGCACCGCTCCCACAAGCTAACTGTCAGTGCGCGTCAGCTCAGCGCAAGAGCCGCAGACCTGCTTTTAAGTGCTTAAAAGTGCTTTTGGCATGTTTGATTGACAGGTCCTCAACTCATTTCTGTCAGGAAAATCAAAAATCAGTTGCCAGATTCGAACCCAGAATACCATGCACTAGAGAGTACAAAAGGATAAAATCCAGAATGGA